>NC_088414.1:4272144-4307144 GCF_034236695.1 Oncorhynchus nerka | reverse complement strand
AGGGAGTAGCATGACGGACAGAAGGAGAGACAGGGAGGGAGTAGCATGAGGAGGGGAGGGAGTAGCATGATGGACAGAAGGAGAGACAGGGAGGGAGTAGCATGAGGAAGGGAGGGAGTAGCATGACGGACAGAAGGAGAGACTGGGAGGGAGTAGCATGAGGAAGGGAGGGAGTAGCATGACGGACAGAAGGAGAGACAGGGAGGGAGTAGCATGAGGAAGGGAGGGAGTAGTATGACGGACAGAAGGACAGACAGGGAGGGAGTAGCATGAGGGGGAGAGGGAGTAGCATGATGGACAGAAGGAGAGAAAGGGAGGGAGTAGCATGAGGAGGGGAGGGAGTAGCATGACGGACAGAAGGAGAGAAAGGGAGGGAGTAGCATGAGGAGGGGAGGGAGTAGCACGAGGAAGGGAGGTAGTAGCATGATGGACAGAAGGAGAGAAAGGGAGGGAGTAGCATGAGGAGGGGAGGGAGTAGCATGATGGACAGAAGAAGAGAAAGGGAGAGAGTAGCATGAGGAAGGGAGGGAGTAGCATGATGGACAGAAGGAGAGACAGGGAGGGAGTAGCATGAGGAAGAGAGGGAGTAGCATGATGGACAGAAGGAGAGATAGGGAGGGAGTAGCATGAGGAAGGGAGGGAGTAGCATGACAGACAGAAGGAGAGACAGGGAGGGAGTAGCATGAGAAAGGGAGGGAGTAGCATGATGGACAAAAGGAGAGAAGGGAGGGAGTAGCATGAGGAAGGGAGGGAGTAGGATGACGGACAGAAGGAGAGACAGGGAGGGAGTAGCATGAGAAAGGGAGGGAGTAGCATGATGGACAAAAGGAGAGAAGGGAGGGAGTAGCATGAGGAAGGGAGGGAGTAGCATGAGGAAGGGAGGGAGTAGCATGACGGACAGAAGGAGAGACAGGGAGGGAGTAGCATGAGAAAGGGAGGGGGTAGCATGATGGACAGAAGGAGAGACAGGGAGGGAGTAGCATGACGGACAGAAGGAGAGACAGGGAGGGAGTAGCATGAGGAGGGGAGGGAGTAGCATGATGGACAGAAGGAGAGACAGGGAGGGAGTAGCATGAGGAAGGGAGGGAGTAGCATGACGGACAGAAGGAGAGACTGGGAGGGAGTAGCATGAGGAAGGGAGGGAGTAGCATGACGGACAGAAGGAAAGACAGGGAGGGAGTAGCATGAGGAAGGGAGGGAGTAGTATGACGGACAGAAGGACAGACAGGAGGGAGTAGCATGAGGGGGAGAGGGAGTAGCATGATGGACAGAAGGAGAGAAAGGGAGGGAGTAGCATGAGGAGGGGAGGGAGTAGCATGACGGACAGAAGGAGAGAAAGGGAGGGAGTAGCATGAGGAGGGGAGGGAGTAGCATGAGGAAGGGAGGTAGTAGCATGATGGACAGAAGGAGAGAAAGGGAGGGAGTAGCATGAGGAGGGGAGGGAGTAGCATGATGGACAGAAGAAGAGAAAGGGAGAGAGTAGCATGAGGAAGGGAGGGAGTAGCATGATGGACAGAAGGAGAGACAGGGAGGGAGTAGCATGAGGAAGAGAGGGAGTAGCATGATGGACAGAAGGAGAGAAAGGGAGGGAGTAGCATGAGGAGGGGAGGGAGTAGCATGAGGAGGGGAGGGAGTAGCATGATGGACAGAAGGAGAGAAAGGGAGGGAGTAGCATGAGGAAGAGAGGGAGTAGCATGAGGAGGGGAGGGAGTAGCATGACGGACAGAAGGAGAGACAGGGAGGGAGTAGCATGAGGAAGGGAGGGAGTAGCATGAGGAAGGGAGGGAGTAGCATGAGAAAGGGAGGGAGTAGCATGAGGAGGGGAGGGAGTAGCATGAGGAAGAGAGGGAGTAGCATGAGGAAGGGAGGGAGTAGCATGATGGACAGAAGGAGAGAAAGGGAGGGAGTAGCATGATGGACAGAAGGAGAGACAGGGAGGGAGTAGCATGAGGAAGGGAGGGAGTAGCATGAGGAAGGGAGGGAGTAGCATGATGGACAGAAGGAGAGAAAGGGAGGGAGTAGCATGACGGACAGAAGGAGAGACAGGGAGGGAGTAGCATGAGGAAGGGAGGGAGTAGCATGAGGAGGGGAGGGAGTAGCATGATGGACAGAAGGAGAGACATGGAGGGAGTAGCATGACGGACAGAAGGAGAGACAGGGAGGGAGTAGCATGATGAAGGGAGGGAGTAGCATGATGGACAGAAGGAGAGACAGGAGGAGTAGCATGAGGAAGGAGGAGTAGCATGATGGACAGAAGGAGAGAGAGGGAGGAGTAGCATGAGGAAGGGAGGGAGGCAGTGGGAGTAGCATGATGGACAGAAGGAGAGACAGGGAGGGAGTAGCATGTAGAAGGGAGGGAGTAGCATGAGGAAGGGAGGGAGTAGCATGAGGAAGGGAGGGAGTAGCATGACGGACAGAAGGAGATACAGGGAGGGAGTAGCATGATGGACAGAAGGAGAGACAGGGAGGAGTAGAATGAGGAAGGAGGGAGTAGCATGAGGAAGGGAGGGAGTAGCATGATGGACAGAAGGAGAGAAAGGGAGGGAGTAGCATGACGGACAGAAGGAGAGACAGGGAGGGAGTAGCATGAGGAAGGGAGGGAGTAGCATGAGGAGAGGAGGGAGTAGCATGATGGACAGAAGGAGAGACATGGAGGGAGTAGCATGAGGAAGAAGGAGAGACAGGGAGGGAGAGACATGATGAAGGGAGGGAGTAGCATGATGGACAGAAGGAGAGACAGGAGGGAGTAGCATGAGGAAGGGAGGTAGTAGCATGATGGACAGAAGGAGAGAGAGGAGGGAGTAGCATGACGAAGGAGGGAGTAGGGAGTAGCATGATGGACAGAAGGAGAGACAGGGAGGAGTAGCATGATAGAAGGGAGAGGAGTAGCATGAGGAAGGAGGGAGACAGCATGAGGAAGGGAGGGAGTGCATGACGGACAGAAGGAGATACAGGGAGGGAGTAGCATGAGGAGGAGGGGGTAGCATGATGGACAGAAGGAGAGAAAGGGAGGGAGTAGCATGTAGAAGGGAGGGAGTAGCATGATGGACAGAAGGAGAGACAGGGAGGGAGTAGCATGAGGAAGGTAGGGAGTAGCATGACAGACAGAAGGAGAGACAGGGAGAGAGTAGCATGAGCACGGGAGGGAGTAGCATGATGGACAGAAGGAGAGACAGGGAGGGAGTAGCATGAGGTAGGAGGGAGAGGAGGAAGGGAGGGAGTAGCATGATGGACAGAAGGAGAGACAGGGAGGGAGTAGCATGAGGAAGGGAGGGAGTAGCATGACGGACAGAAGGAGAGACAGGAAGGGAGTAGCATGAGGAAGGGAGGGAGTAGCATGATGGACAGAAGGAGAGACAGGGAGGGAGTACCATGAGGAAGAAAGGGAGTAGTATGATGGACAGAAGGAGAGACAGCGAGGGAGTAGCATGAGGAAGAAAGGGAGTAGTATGATGGACAGAAGGAGAGACAGGGAGGGAGTAGCATGAGGAAGAAAGGGAGTAGTATGATGGACAGAAGGAGAGACAGGGAGGGAGTAGCATGAGGAAGGTAGGGAGTAGCATGACAGATAGAAGGAGAGACAGGGAGGGAGTAGCATGAGGTAGGGAGGGAGTAGCATGAGGAAGGGAGGGAGTAGCATGATGGACAGAAGGAGAGACAGGGAGGGAGTAGCATGAGGAGGGGGAGGGAGGAAGGGAGGGAGCATGATGGACAGAAGGAGAGACAGGAGGGAGTAGCATGAGCACGGGAGGGAGTAGCATGATGGACAGAAGGAGAGACAGGGAGGGAGTAGCATGAGGAGGGAGGGAGTAGCATGAGGAAGGGAGGGAGTAGCATGATGGACAGAAGGAGAGACAGGGAGGGAGTAGCATGAGGAAGGGAGGGAGTAGCATGATGGACAGAAGGAGAGACAGGGAGGGAGTAGCATGAGGTAGGGAGGGAGTAGCATGAGGAAGGGAGGGAGTAGCATGATGGACAGAAGGAGAGACAGGGAGGGAGTAGCATGAGGAAGGGAGGGAGTAGCATGACGGACAGAAGGAGAGACAGGGAGGGAGTAGCATGAGGAAGGGAGGGAGTAGCATGATGGACAGAAGGAGAGACAGGGAGGGAGTACCATGAGGAAGAAAGGGAGTAGTATGATGGACAGAAGGAGAGACAGCGAGGGAGTAGCATGAGGAAGAAAGGGAGTAGTATGATGGACAGAAGGAGAGACAGCGAGGGAGTAGCATGACGGATAGAAGGAGAGACAGGGAGGGAGTAGCATGAGGAAGGGAGGTAGTAGCATGATGGACAGAAGGACAGACAGGGAGAGAGTAGCATGAGGGAAGGAGGGAGTAGCATGACGGACAGAAGGAGAGACAGGGAGGGAGTAGCATGAGGAAGGGAGGGAGTAGCATGATGGACAGAAGGAGAGACAGGGAGGGAGTAGCATGAGGAAGGGAGGGAGTAGCATGATGGACAGAAGGAGAGACAGGGAGGGAGTAGCATGAGGAAGGGAGGGAGTAGCATGATGGACAGAAGGAGAGAAAGGGAGGGAGTAGCATGAGGAGGGGAGGGAGTAGCATGATGGACAGAAGGAGAGAAAGGAGGGAGTAGCATGAGGAGGGGAGGGAGTAGCATGATGGACAGAAGGAGAGAAAGGGAGGGAGTAGCATGAGGAGGGGAGGGAGTAGCATGATGGACAGAAGGAGAGACAGGGAGGGAGTAGCATGAGGAAGAGAGGGAGTAGCATGACGGACAGAAGGAGAGACAGGGAGGGAGTAGCATGAGGAAGGGAGGGCGTAGCATGAGGAAGAGAGGGAGTAGCATGATGGACAGAAGGAGAGACAGGGAGGGAGTAGCATGAGGAAGGGAGGGAGTAGCATGACGGACAGAAGGAGAGACTGGGAGGGAGTAGCATGAGGAAGGGAGGGAGAGCATGACGGACAGAAGGAGAGACAGGGAGGAGTAGCATGAGGAAGGAGGGAGTAGTATGACGGACAGAAGGACAGACAGGGAGGGAGTAGCATGAGGAGGAAGGGAGAAGGGATGAGGAAGGGAGGTAGTAGCATGATGGATAGAAGGAGAGAAAGGGAGGGAGTAGCATGAGGAGGGGAGGGAGTAGCATGATGGACAGAAGAAGAGAAAGGGAGGGAGTAGCATGAGGAAGGGAGGGAGTAGCATGATGGACAAAAGGAGAGACAGGAGGAGTAGCATGAGGAAGAAAGGAGTAGCATGATGGACAGAAGGAGAGACAGGGAGGGAGTAGCATGAGGACAGGAGAGACAGGGAGGGAGTAGCATGATGAAGGGAGGGAGTAGCATGATGGACAGAAGGAGAGACAGGGAGGGAGTAGCATGAGGAAGGGAGGTAGTAGCATGATGGACAGAAGGAGAGAGAGGGAGGGAGTAGCATGACGAAGGGAGGGAGTAGCATGGGAGTAGCATGATGGACAGAAGGAGAGACAGGGAGGGAGTAGCATGTAGAAGGGAGGGAGTAGCATGAGGAAGGGAGGGAGTAGCATGAGGAAGGGAGGGAGTAGCATGACGGACAGAAGGAGATACAGGGAGGGAGTAGCATGAGGAGGGGAGGGGGTAGCATGATGGACAGAAGGAGAGAAAGGGAGGGAGTAGCATGTAGAAGGGAGGGAGTAGCATGATGGACAGAAGGAGAGACAGGAGGAGAGCATGAGGAAGGCATGAGGAGTAGCATGATGGACAGAAGGAGAGACAGGGAGGGGAGTAGCATGAGGAAGGGAGGGAGTAGCATGACAGACAGAAGGAGAGACAGGAGGGAGTAGCATGAGGTAGGGAGGGATGAGAGCATGAGGAAGGAGGGAGTAGCATGATGGACAGAAGGAGAGACAGGGAGGGAGTAGCATGAGGAAGGGAGGAAGTAGCATGACGGACTGAAGGAGAGACAGGGAGGGAGTAGCATGAGGAAGGGAGGGAGTAGCATGATGGACAGAAGGAGAGACAGGGAGGGAGTACCATGAGGAAGAAAGGGAGTAGTATGATGGACAGAAGGAGAGACAGCGAGGGAGTAGCATGAGGAAGAAAGGGAGTAGTATGATGGACAGAAGGAGAGACAGCGAGGGAGTAGCATGACGGATAGAAGGAGAGACAGGGAGGGAGTAGCATGAGGAAGGGAGGTAGTAGCATGATGGACAGAAGGACAGACAGGGAGAGAGTAGCATGAGGAAGGAGGAGTAGACGGACAGAAGAGAGACAGGAGGGAGTAGCATGAGGAAGGAGGGAGTAGCATGATGGACAGAAGGACAGAAAGGAGGAGTAGCATGAGGAGGGGGAGGAGGAGCATGAGGAAGGGAGGTAGTAGCATGATGGATAGAAGGAGAGAAAGGGAGGGAGGAGAAGGGAGGGGAGCATGAGGAGGGAGGGAGTAGCATGATGGACAGAAGGAGAGAAGGGAGGAGTAGCATGAGGAAGGGAGGGAGTAGCATGATGGACAGAAGGAGAGACAGGGAGGGAGTAGCATGAGGAAGAAAGGGAGTAGCATGATGGACAGAAGGAGAGACAGGGAGGGAGTAGCATGACGGACAGAAGGAGAGACAGGAGGAGTAGCATGAGGAAGGAGGGAGTAGCATGATGGACAGAAGGAGAGACAGGGAGGGAGTAGCATGAGGAAGGGAGGGAGTAGCATGATGGACAGAAGGAGAGAAGGGAGGGAGTAGCATGAGGAGGGGAGGAGTAGCATGATGGACAGAAGGAGAGACAGGGAGGGAGTGCATGTAGAAGGGAGGGAGTAGCATGAGGAAGGAGAGGGAGGAGCATGAGGGAAGGAGGGAGAGCATGATGGACAGAAGGAGATACAGGGAGGGAGTAGCATGAGGAGGGAGGGGTAGCATGATGGACAGAAGGAGAGAAAGGGAGGGAGTAGCATGAGAAGGGAGGAGTAGCATGATGGACAGAAGGAGAGACAGGGAGGGAGTAGGATGAGGAAGGTAGGGAGTAGAGCATGATGGACAGAAGGAGAGACAGGGGGAGTAGCATGAGGAAGGGAGGGAGTAGCATGATGACAGAAGGAGAGACAGGGAGGGAGTAGCATGAGGAAGAGAGGGAGTAGCATGATGGACAGAAGGAGAGACAGGGAGGGAGTAGCATGAGGAAGGGAGGGAGTAGCATGAGGAAGAGAGGGAGTAGCATGATGGACAGAAGGAGAGACAGGGAGGGAGTAGCATGAGGAAGGGAGGGAGTAGCATGATGGACAGAAGGAGAGACTGGGAGGGAGTAGCATGAGGAAGGGAGGGAGTAGCATGACGGACAGAAGGAGAGACAGGGAGGGAGTAGCATGAGGAAGGGAGGGAGTAGTATGACGGACAGAAGGACAGAAAGGGAGGGAGTAGCATGAGGAGGGGAGGGAGTAGCATGAGGAAGGGAGGTAGTAGCATGATGGATAGAAGGAGAGAAAGGGAGGGAGTAGCATGAGGAGGGGAGGGAGTAGCATGATGGACAGAAGAAGAGAAAGGGAGGGAGTAGCATGAGGAAGGGAGGGAGTAGCATGATGGACAAAAGGAGAGACAGGGAGGGAGTAGCATGAGGAAGAAAGGGAGTAGCATGATGGACAGAAGGAGAGACAGGGAGGGAGTAGCATGACGGACAGAAGGAGAGACAGGGAGGGAGTAGCATGATGAAGGGAGGGAGTAGCATGATGGACAGAAGGAGAGACAGGGAGGGAGTAGCATGAGGAAGGGAGGGAGTAGCATGATGGACAGAAGGAGAGAGAGGGAGGGAGTAGCATGACGAAGGGAGGGAGTAGCATGGGAGTAGCATGATGGACAGAAGGAGAGACAGGGAGGGAGTAGCATGTAGAAGGGAGGGAGTAGCATGAGGAAGGGAGGGAGTAGCATGAGGAAGGGAGGGAGTAGCATGACGGACAGAAGGAGATACAGGGAGGGAGTAGCATGAGGAGGGGAGGGGGTAGCATGATGGACAGAAGGAGAGAAAGGGAGGGAGTAGCATGTAGAAGGGAGGGAGTAGCATGATGGACAGAAGGAGAGACAGGGAGGGAGTAGCATGAGGAAGGTAGGGAGTAGCATGATGGACAGAAGGAGAGACAGGGAGGGAGTAGCATGAGGAAGGGAGGGAGTAGCATGACGGACAGAAGGAGAGACAGGGAGGGAGAGCATGAGGTAGGGAGGAGTAGCATGAGGAAGGGAGGGAGAGCATGATGGACAGAAGGAGAGACAGGGAGGGAGTAGCATGAGGAAGGGAGGAGTAGCATGACGGACAGAAGGAGAGACAGGAGGAGTAGCATGAGGAAGGAGGAGTGCATGATGGACAGAAGGAGAGACAGGGAGGGAGTACCATGAGGAAGAAAGGGGAGTAGTATGATGGACAGAAGGAGAGACAGGAGGGAGTAGCATGAGGAAGAAAGGAGTAGTATGATGGACAGAAGGAGAGACAGCGAGGAGTAGCATGACGATAGAAGGAGAGACAGGGAGGGAGTAGCATGAGGAAGGAGGAGTAGCATGATGGACAGAAGGAGAGACAGGGAGAGAGTAGCATGAGGGAAGGAGGGAGTAGCATGAGGACAGAAGGAGAGACAGGGAGGGAGTAGCAGAGGAAGGGAGGGAGTAGCATGATGGACAGAAGGAGAGACAGGGAGGAGTAGCATGAGGAAGGGAGGGAGTAGCATGATGGACAGAAGGAGAGACAGGGAGGGAGTAGCATGAGGAAGGAGGAGTAGCATGATGGACAGAAGGAGAGAAAGGGAGGGAGTAGCATGAGGAGGGGAGGGAGTAGCATGATGGACAGAAGGAGAGAAAGGAGGAGTAGCATGAGGAGGGGAGGGAGTAGCATGATGGACAGAAGGAGAGAAAGGGAGGGAGTAGCATGAGGAGGGGAGGGAGTAGCATGATGGACAGAAGGAGAGACAGGGAGGGAGTAGCATGAGGAAGAGAGGGAGTAGCATGATGGACAGAAGGAGAGACAGGGAGGGAGTAGCATGAGGAAGGGAGGGAGTAGCATGAGGAAGAGAGGGAGTAGCATGATGGACAGAAGGAGAGACAGGGAGGGAGTAGCATGAGGAAGGGAGGGAGTAGCATGACGGACAGAAGGAGAGACAGGAGGGAGGGAAGCATGAGGAAGGGAGGGAGTAGCATGATGGACAGAAGGAGAGACAGGAGGGAGTAGCATGAGGAAGGGAGGGAGTAGCATGATGGACAGAAGGAGAGGGAGACAGAGGAGGGAGGAGTAGCATGAGGAAGGGAGGGAGTAGCATGATGGACAGAAGGAGAGAAAGGGAGGGAGTAGCATGAGGAAGGAGGGAGATGATGGACAGAAGGAGAGACAGGAGGGAGAGCATGAGGAAGGGAGGGAGAAGCATGGATGGACAGAAGGAGAGACAGGGAGGAGTAGCATGAGGAAGAGAGGGAGTAGCATGATGGACAGAAGAGACAGGGAGGGAGTAGCATGACGGACAGAAGGAGAGACAGGAGGAGGGAGGGAGTAGCATGATGGAAGGGAGGGAGGGAGTAGCATGATGGACAGAAGGAGGACAGGGAGGGGAGTAGCATGAGGAAGGGAGGGAGTAGCATGATGGACAGAAGGAGAGACAGGGAGGAGTAGCATGAGGAGGGGAGGGAGTAGCATGATGGACAGAAGGAGAGACAGGGAGGGAGTAGCATGAGGAAGGGAGGGAGTAGCATGAGGAAGGGAGGGAGTAGCATGAGGAGGGGAGGGAGTAGCATGAGGAAGGGAGGGAGTAGCATGATGGACAGAAGGAGAGAAAGGGAGGGAGTAGCATGAGGAAGGGAGGGAGTAGCATGATGGACAGAAGGAGAGACAGGGAGGGAGTAGCATGAGGAAGGGAGGGAGTAGCATGATGGACAGAAGGAGAGACAGGGAGGGAGTAGCATGAGGAGGGAGGAGAGACAGATGGACAGAAGGAGAGACAGGAGGGAGTACCATGAGGAAGAGGAGAAGTATGAGGACAGAAGGGAGACAGCATGAGGACAGAAGGAGAGACAGGAGGGAGTAGCATGATGAGGAAGGAGAGGGAGTAGCATGATGGACAGAAGGAGAGACAGGAGGGAGTAGCATGAGGAAGGGAGGGAGTAGCATGATGGACAGAAGGAGAGACAGGGAGGGAGTAGCATGAGGAAGGGAGGGAGTAGCATGACGGACAGAAGGAGAGACAGGGAGGAGACATGAGGAGGGGAGTAGCATGAGGAAGGGAGGGAGTAGCATGATGGACAGAAGGAGAGACAGGAGGAGTAGCATGAGGAAGGAGGAGTAGGAGGAAGGGAGGGGAGTAGCATGATGGACAGAAGGAGAGACAGGGAGGGAGAGCATGAGGAAGGGAGGAGTAGCATGATGGACAGAAGGAGAGACAGGGAGGAGTAGCATGAGGTAAGGGAGGGAGTAGCATGAGGAAGGGAGGGAGTAGACATGGACAGAAGGAGAGACAGGGAGGGAGTAGCATGAGGAAGGGAGGGAGTAGCATGATGGACAGAAGGAGAGACAGGGAGGGAGTAGCATGAGGAAGGGAGGGAGTAGCATGACGGACAGAAGGAGAGACAGGGAGGGAGTAGCATGAGGAAGGGAGGGAGTAGCATGATGGACAGAAGGAGAGACAGGGAGGGAGTAGCATGAGGAAGGGAGGGAGTAGCATGATGGACAGAAGGAGAGACAGGGAGGGAGTACCATGAGGAAGAAAGGGAGTAGTATGATGGACAGAAGGAGAGACAGCGAGGGAGTAGCATGAGGAAGAAAGGGAGTAGTATGATGGACAGAAGGAGAGACAGCGAGGGAGTAGCATGACGGATAGAAGGAGAGACAGGGAGGGAGTAGCATGAGGAAGGGAGGTAGTAGCATGATGGACAGAAGGACAGACAGGGAGAGAGTAGCATGAGGAAGGAGGGAGTAGCATGACGGACAGAAGGAGAGACAGGGAGGGAGTAGCATGAGGAAGGGAGGGAGTAGCATGATGGACAGAAGGAGAGACAGGGAGGGAGTAGCATGAGGAAGGGAGGGAGTAGCATGATGGACAGAAGGAGAGACAGGGAGGGAGTAGCATGAGGAAGGGAGGGAGTAGCATGATGGACAGAAGGAGAGAAAGGGAGGGAGTAGCATGAGGAGGGGAGGGAGTAGCATGATGGACAGAAGGAGAGAAAGGGAGGAGTAGCATGAGGAGGGAGGAGTAGCATGATGGACAGAAGGAGAGAAAGGGAGGGAGTAGCATGAGGAGGGGAGGGAGTAGCATGATGGACAGAAGGAGAGACAGGGAGGGAGTAGCATGAGGAAGAGAGGGAGTAGCATGACGGACAGAAGGAGAGACAGGGAGGGAGTAGCATGAGGAAGGGAGGGAGGAGGAAGAGAGGGAGTAGCATGATGGACAGAAGGAGAGACAGGGGGAGTAGCATGAGGAAGGAGGGAGTAGCATGATGGACAGAAGGAGAGACAGGGAGGGGAGTAGCATGAGGAAGGAGGGAGTAGCATGAGGACAGAAGGAGAGACAGGAGGAGTAGCATGAGGAAGGGAGGGAGTAGCATGACAGACAGAAGGACAGACAGGGAGGGAGTAGGATGAGGAGGAGAGGAGGGAGGAGTAGCATGATGGATAGAAGGAGAGACAGGGAGGGAGTAGCATGAGGAAGGAGGGAGTAGCATGATGGACAGAAGGAGAGAGAAGGGAGGAGTAGCATGAGGAAGGGAGGGAGTAGCATGATGGACAGAAGGAGAGACAGGGAGGAGTAGCATGAGGAAGGGAGGGAGTAGCATGATGGACAGAAGGAGAGACAGGGAGAGGAGTAGCATGAGGAAGGAGGAGTAGCATGATGGACAGAAGGAGAGACAGGAGGGAGTAGCATGAGGAAGGGGGAGTAGCATGATGGAGGGAGAGAAAGATGATGGAGAGAGACAGGGAGGGAGTAGCATGAGGAAGGGAGGGAGAGCATG
The DNA here is from genome assembly GCF_034236695.1 of Oncorhynchus nerka. Classification (NCBI taxonomy): domain Eukaryota; kingdom Metazoa; phylum Chordata; class Actinopteri; order Salmoniformes; family Salmonidae; genus Oncorhynchus; species Oncorhynchus nerka. The sequence continues at coordinate 4,295,248 of NC_088414.1, read as the reverse complement.
AGGGGAGGGGGAGTAGCATGACAGGAAGGAGGAGAGACAGGGAGGGAGTAGCATGAGGAAGGAGGAGTAGCATGAGGAAGGAGGGAGTAGCATGAGGAAGGGAGGGAGTAGCATGATGGACAGAAGGAGAGACAGGGAGGGAGTAGCATGAGGAAGGGAGGGAGTAGCATGATGGACAGAAGGAGAGACAGGAGGGAGTAGCATGAAGGACAGAAGGAGACAGGAGGAGTAGCATGAGGAAGGAGGAGAGCATGAGGAAGGAGGGAGTAGCATGATGGACAGAAGGAGGAGACAGGAGAGGAGGAGTAGCATGACGGACAGAAGGAGAGACAGGGAGGGAGTAGCATGAGGAAGGAGGGGAGAGTAGCATGATGGACAGAAGGAGAGACAGGGAGGGAGTAGCATGAGGAAGGGAGGGAGTAGCATGACAGACAGAAGGAGAGACAGGGAGGGAGTAGCATGAGGAAGGAGGGAGTAGCATGATGGACAGAAGGAGAGACAGGGAGGGAGTAGCATGAGGTAGGGAGGGAGTAGCATGAGGAAGGGAGGGAGTAGCATGATGGACAGAAGGAGAGACAGGGAGGGAGTAGCATGAGGAAGGGAGGGAGTAGCATGACAGACAGAAGGAGAGACAGGGAGAGAGTAGCATGAGGAGGAAGGAGAGACAGGAGGAGTAGCATGAGGAGGGAGAAGGATGAGGAAGGGAGGGAGTAGCATGATGGACAGAAGGAGAGACAGGGAGGGAGTAGCATGAGGAAGGGAGGAGAGATGGAAGGAGGAAGAAGGAGAGGAGGAGCATGAGGAAGGGAGGGAGTAGCATGATGGACAGAAGGAGGGACAGGAGGGAGTAGCATGAGGAAGGGAGGAGTAGCATGATGGACAGAAGGAGAGACAGGGAGGAGTAGCATGAGACAGGGAGGAATGACAGGAGAGATGGAAGGGAGGAGAGAGGGAGCATGATGGACAGAAGGAGAGGGAGAGGGAGAGGAGGGAGGAGGAGGAGATGAGGAAGGAGGGAGTAGCATGATGGACAGAAGGAGAGACAGGGAGGGAGTAGCATGAGGAAGGGAGGGAGTAGCATGATGGACAGAAGAGAGAAGGGAGGGAGTAGCATGAGGAAGGGAGGAGTAGATGATGGACAGAAGAGAGACAGGAGGGAGTAGCATGAGGAAGGAGGAGTAGCATGATGGACAGAAGGAGAGACAGGGAGGAGCATGATGGACAGAAGGAGAGACAGGAGGGAGTAGCATGAGGAAGGAGGGAGTAGCATGATGGACAGAAGGAGAGACAGGGAGGGGAGTAGCAGAGGAAGGAGGAGTAGCATGATGGACAGAAGGAGAGACAGGGAGGGAGTAGCATGAGGAAGGAGGGAGTAGCATGATGGACAGAAGGAGAGACAGGGAGGAGTAGCATGAGGAAGGAGGGAGTAGCATGATGGACAGAAGGAGAGACAGGGAGGGAGTAGCATGAGGAAGGAGGGAGTAGCATGATGGACAGAAGGAGAGACAGGGAGGAGTAGCATGAGGAAGGGGAGGAGGAGGAGTAGCATGATGGACAGAAGGAGAGACAGGGAGGGAGTAGCATGAGGAGGGGAGGGAGTAGCATGATGGACAGAAGGAGAGAAGGGAGGGAGTAGCATGAGGAGGGAGGGAGTAGCATGATGGACAGAAGGAGAGACAGGGAGGGAGTAGCATGAGGAGGGAGGAGTAGCATGATGGACAGAAGGAGAGACAGGAGGGAGTAGCATGAGGAAGGAGGGAGTAGCATGAGGAAGGGAGGGAGTAGCATGATGGACAGAAGGAGAGACAGGGGGAGTAGCATGAGGAAGGGAGGGAGTAGCATGACATGGACAGAAGGAGAGAAGGAGGGAGAAGGAGGAGCAGGAGTAGATGAGGAAGGGAGGGAGTAGCATGATGGACAGAAGGAGAGACAGGGAGGGAGTAGCATGAGGAAGGGAGGAGTAGCATGATGGACAGAAGGAGAGACAGGGAGGGAGTAGCATGAGGAAGGAGGGAGTAGCATGATGGACAGAAGGAGAGAAGGGAGGGAGTAGCATGAGGAAGGAGGGAGGATGATGGACAGAAGGAGAGACAGGATGGAGTAGAAGGAGGAAGAAAGGGAGTAGCATGATGGACAGAAGGAGAGACAGGGAGGGAGTAGCATGAGGAAGGGAGGGAGTAGTATGAGGACAGAAGGAGACAGTAGGAGTAGATGGACAGAAGGAGAGACAGGGAGGGAGTAGCATGAGGAAGGGAGGGAGTAGCATGATGGACAGAAGGAGAGACAGGGAGGGAGTAGCATGAGGAAGGAGGGAGAGCATGACGGACAGAAGGAGAGACAGGGAGGAGTAGCATGAGGAAGGAGGGAGTAGCATGATGGACAGAAGGAGAGACAGGGAGGGAGTAGCATGAGGAAGGGAGGGAGTAGCATGATGGACAGAAGGAGAGACAGGGAGGGAGTAGCATGAGGAAGGGAGGGAGTAGCATGATGGACAGAAGGAGAGAAAGGGAGGAGTAGCATGAGGAGGAGGGAGTAGCATGATGGACAGAAGGAGAGAAGGGAGGAGTAGCATGAGGAGGGGAGGGAGTAGCATGATGGACAGAAGGAGAGACAGGGAGGGAGTAGCATGAGGAAGGTAGGGAGTAGCATGACAGACAGAAGGAGAGACAGGGAGAGAGTAGCATGAGAAAGGGAGGGAGTAGCATGATGGACAGAAGGAGAGACAGGGAGGGAGTAGCATGAGGTAGGGAGGGAGTAGCATGAGGAAGGGAGGGAGTAGCATGATGGACAGAAGGAGAGACAGGGAGGGAGTAGCATGAGGAGGAGGGAGGGAGTAGCATGATGGACAGAAGGAGAGACAGGAGGGAGTAGCATGAGGAAGACAGAGGAGTAGCATGAGGGAGCAGAAGGAGGAGGGAGGGAGCATGAGGAAGGGAGGGAGTAGCATGATGGACAGAAGGAGAGACAGGGAGAGAGTGAGCATGAGGAAGGGAGGAGTAGCATGATGGACAGAAGGAGAGACAGGGAGGGAGTAGCATGAGGAAGGGAGGGAGTAGCATGATGGACAGAAGGAGAGACAGGAGGGAGTAGCATGAGGAAGGGAGGAGTAGCATGATGGACAGAAGAGGAAAGGGAGGAGAGTAGCATGAGGAAGGAGGGAGTAGCATGATGGACAGAAGGAGGACAGGGAGGGAGTAGCATGAGGAGGGAGGGAGTAGCATGATGGACAGAAGGAGAGAAAGGAGGGAGTAGCATGAGGAAGGGAGGGAGTAGCATGATGGACAGAAGGAGAGACAGGGAGGGAGTAGCATGAGGAAGGGAGGAGTAGCATGATGGACAGAAGGAGAGACAGGGAGGAGAAGATGAGGAAGGAGGAGGGAGGGAGTAGCATGATGGACAGAAGGAGAGACAGGAGGGAGTAGCATGAGGAAGGAGGAGTAGCATGAGGAAGGAAGGAGAGGAGGGAGGGAGAGAAGGAGAGGAGGGAGGAGTAGCATGAGGAAGAGGAGGGAGTAGCATGATGGACAGAAGGAGAGACAGGAGGGAGTAGCATGAGGAAGGGAGGGAGTAGCATGATGGACAGAAGGAGAGAAGGGAGGAGTAGCATGATGGACAGAAGGAGAGACAGGAGGAGTAGCATGAGGAAGGGAGGAGTAGCATGAGGACAGAAGGAGAGAGCATGGATGGACAGAGTAGGAGGAAGGGAGGGGAAGCATGACGGACAGAAGGAGAGACAGGAGGGAGTAGCATGAGGAAGGGAGGGAGTAGCATGATGGACAGAAGGAGAGACAGGAGGGAGTAGCATGAGGAAGGAGGGAGTAGCATGATGGACAGAAGGAGAGAGAGGAGTAGCATGAGGAAGGGAGGGAGTAGCAGGAGGAGAAAGATATGACAGAAGGAGAGACAGGGAGGGAGTAGCATGAGGAAGGGAGGGAGTAGCATGATGGACAGAAGGAGAGACAGGAGGGAGTAGCATGAGGAGGGAGGAGTAGCATGATGACAGAAGGAGAGACAGGAGGGAGTAGCATGAGGAAGGGAGGGAGTAGCATGATGGACAGAAGGAGAGACAGGGAGGGAGTGAGAGAGGAGGGAGGGAGCATGAGGAGGAAGGAGAGACAGGGAGGGAGTGCATGAGGACAGAAGGAGAGACAGGGAGGGAGTAGCATGAGGAAGGGGGAGTAGCATGATGGACAGAAGGAGAGACAGGAGGAGTAGCATGAGGAAGGGAGGGAGTAGCATGACAGACAGAAGGAGGAGAGGGAGTAGCATGATGGACAGAAGGAGAGACAGGGAGGAGTAGCATGATGAGGAAGGGAGGAGAGCATGATGGACAGAAGGAGAGACAGGGAGGAGTAGCATGAGGAAGGGAGGGAGTAGCATGAGGAAGGAGGAGTAGCATGAGGACAGAGGGGAGTAGGAGGAAGGGAGGGAGTAGCATGACGGACAGAAGGAGAGACAGGGAGGAGTAGCATGAGGAGGGGGAGGGAGTAGAGACATGATGGACAGAAGGAGAGACAGGAGGGAGTAGCATGATGGACAGAAGGAGAGACAGGGAGGAGTAGCATGAGGGAAGGGAGGGAGTAGCATGATGGACAGAAGGAGAGACAGGGAGGAGTAGCATGAGGAAGGGAGGGGAGTAGCATGACGGACAGAAGGAGACAGGAGGGAGAGCATGATGAGGAAGGAGAGATAGGAGGAGGAGGAAGGAGGGAGTAGCATGATGGACAGAAGGAGAGAAGGGAGGGAGTAGCATGAGGAAGGAGGAGTAGCATGATGGACAGAAGGAGAGAAGGGAGGGAGTAGCATGAGGAAGGAGGGAGTAGCATGATGGACAGAAGGAGAGACAGGAGGGAGTAGCATGAGGAAGGAGGAGTAGCATGATGGACAGAAGGAGAGACAGGAGGGAGTAGCATGAGGAAGGAGGGAGTAGCATGATGGACAGAAGGAGAGACAGGGAGGGTAGCATGAGGAAGAAGGGAGGGAGGACAGAAGGAGGAAGGGAGGGAGTAGCATGATGGACAGAAGGAGAGACAGGAGGAGTAGCATGAGGAAGGAGGGAGTAGCATGATGGACAGAAGGAGAGAAAGGGAGGGAGTAGCATGATGGACAGAAGGAGAGACAGGGAGGGAGTAGCATGAGGAAGGGAGGGAGTAGCATGATGGACAGAAGGAGAGACAGGGAGGGAGTAGCATGAGGAAGGGAGGGAGTAGCATGATGGACAGAAGGAGAGACAGGGAGGGAGTAGCATGAGGAAGGGAGGGAGTAGCATGACAGACAGAAGGAGAGACAGGGAGGGAGTAGCATGAGGAAGGGAGGGAGTAGCATGATGGACAGAAGGAGAGACAGGGAGGGAGTAGCATGAGGAAGGAGGGAGTAGCATGATGGACAGAAGGAGAGACAGGGAGGGAGTAGCATGAGGAAGGGAGGGAGTAGCATGAGGAAGGGAGGGAGTAGCATGACGGACAGAAGGAGAGACAGGGAGGGAGTAGCATGAGGAAGGGAGGGAGTAGCATGATGGACAGAAGGAGAGACAGGAAGGGAGTAGCATGATGGACAGAAGGAGAGACAGGGAGGGAGTAGCATGAGGAAGGGAGGAGGAGTAGCATGATGGACAGAAGGAGAGACAGGGAGGGAGTAGCATGAGGAAGGGAGGGAGTAGCATGATGGACAGAAGGAGAGACAGGAGGAGTAGCATGAGGAAGGAGGGAGTAGCATGACGGACAGAAGGAGAGACAGGGAGGGAGTAGCATGAGGAAGGGGAGGAGTAGCATGAGGAAGGGAGGGAGAGGAGGAGGGAGAAGGAGAGACAGAGGGAGTAGCATGAGGAGGGAAGGGAGGGAGTAGCATGATGGACAGAAGGAGAGACAGGAGGGAGTAGCATGAGGAAGGGAGGGAGTAGCATGATGGACAGAAGGAGAGACAGGGAGGAGAGTAGCATGAGGAAGGGAGGGAGTAGCATGATGGACAGAAGGAGAGACAGGGAGGGAGTAGCATGAGGAAGGAGGAGTAGCATGATGGACAGAAGGAGAGACAGGAGGGAGGGAGTAGCATGAGGAAGGGAGGGAGTAGCATGATGGACAGAAGGAGAGAAAGGAGGGAGTAGCATGAGGAGGAGGGAGTAGCATGATGGACAGAAGGAGAGACAGGAGGGAGTAGCATGAGGAAGGGAGAGGGAGGGAGTAGCATGAGGAAGGAGGAGTAGCATGATGGACAGAAGGAGAGAAGGAGGAGTAGCATGAGGAAGAGGAGGAGGAGTAGCATGAGGAAGGAGGAGGGAGTAGCATGATGGACAGAAGGAGAGATGAGAGGAGGGAGTAGAATGGAGGAAGGGAGGGAGTAGCATGAGGACAGAAGGAGAGACAGGAGGAGTAGAATGAGGAGGAGGAGTAGCATGAGGAAGGGAGGGAGAGACAGATGGACAGAAGGAGCAGAAGAGGAGGGAGTAGCATGACGGACAGAAGAGAGACTGGAGGAGTAGCATGAGGAAGGGAGGGAGTAGCATGATGGACAGAAGGAGAGACAGGAGGAGTAGCATGAGGAAGGAGGAGAGCAGGATGGACAGAAGGAGGAAGGGAGGGAGTAGCATGAGGAGGAGAGGAGAAGTAGCATGATGGACAGAAGGAGAGACAGGGAGGGAGTAGCATGAGGAAGGGAGGGAGAATGCATGATGGACAGGAGGAGAGACTGAGGAGGGAGAGAATGAGGAAGGAGGGAGGGAGTGCATGAGGAAGGGAGGGAGAGCATGACGAGACAGAAGGAGAGACAGGAGGGAGTAGCATGAGGAAGGGAGGGAGTAGCATGAGGACAGAAGGAGAGACAGGAGGGAGAAGCATGAGAAGGAGAGGAGTAGGAAGGAGGGAGAGGGAGATGAGGAACGGAGGAAGATGAGAAGGGAGGGAGAGCATGATGGACAGAAGGAGAGACAGGGAGGAGTAGCATGAGGAAGGGAGGGAAGGGAGGAGTAGCATGATGGACAGAAGGAGAGACAGGGAGGGAGTAGCATGAGGAAGGGAGGGAGTAGCATGATGGACAGAAGGAGAGACAGGGAGAGAGTACCATGAGCACGGGAGGGAGTAGCATGATGGACAGAAGGAGAGACAGGGAGGGAGTAGTATGAGGAAGGAGGGGAGTAGATGAGGAAGGAGGGAGTAGCATGATGGACAGAAGGAGAGACAGGGAGGGAGTAGCATGAGGAAGGGAGGAGTAGCATGAGGAAGGAGGGAGGGAGTAGCATGAGGAAGAAGGAGAGACAGGGAGGAGAGAATGAGGAAGGGAGGGGTAGAGATGAGGAAGGAGGGAGTAGCATGATGGACAGAAGGAGAGACAGGGAGGGAGTAGCATGAGGAAGGGAGGGAGTAGCATGAGGAAGGGAGGGAGTAGCATGACGGACAGAAGGAGAGACTGGGAGGGAGTAGAATGAGGAAGGGAGGGAGTAGCATGAGGAAGGGAGGGAGTAGCATGACGGACAGAAGGAGAGACAGGGAGGAGTAGCATGACGGACAGAAGGAGAGACTGGGAGAGGAGGAAGGAGGAGATGGGAAGGAGAGTAGCATGACGGACAGAAGGAGAGACAGGGAGGGAGTAGCATGATGGACAGAAGGAGAGACAGGGAGGGAGTAGCATGACGGACAGAAGGAGAGACAGGGAGGGAGTAGCATGAGAAAGGGAGGGAGTAGCATGATGGACAGAAGGAGAGACAGGGAGAGAGTAGCATGAGCACAGGAGGAGATGATGGACAGAAGGAGGACAGGGAGGGAGTAGCATGAGGAAGGGAGGGAGTAGATGAGGAAGGGAGAGAGCATGATGGACAGAAGGAGAGAAAGGGGGAGTAGCATGACGGACAGAAGGAGAGACAGGGAGGGAGTAGCATGATGGACAGAAGGAGAGACAGGGAGGGAGTAGCATGAGGAAGGGGGAGTAGCATGATGGACAGAAGGAGAGACAGGGAGGAGTAGCATGATGGAAGGGAGGAACGAGTAGCATGATGGACAGAAGGAGAGACAGGGAGGGAGTAGCCATGATGGACAGAAGGAGAGACAGGGAGGGAGTAGCATGATGGACAGAAGGAGAGACAGGGAGGGAGTAGCATGAGGAAGGAGGGAGTAGCATGAGGAAGGGAGGAGGGAGGGATGATGGACAGAAGGAGACAGGGAGGGAGTAGCATGAGGAGGGGAGGGAGTAGCATGATGGACAGAAGGAGAGAAAGGGAGGGAGTAGAGGAAGGAGGGAGAGGGAAGGAGGAGTAGCATGATGGACAGAAGGAGAGAAAGGGAGGGTGTAGCATGAGGAGAGGGAGGGAGTAGCATGAGGAAGGGAGGTAGTAGCATGATGGACAGAAGGAGAGAAGGAGGAGTAGCATGAGGAGGAGGAGTAGCATGATGGACAGAAGGAGAGAAAGAGAGGGGAGTAGCATGGAGGAGGGGAGGGAGTAGCATGACGGACAGAAGGAGAGAAAGGGAGGGAGTAGCATGAGGAGCGGAGGGAGTAGATGAGGAAGGGAGGAGTAGCATGATGGACAGAAGGAGAGAAAGGAGGGAGTAGGAGGGGGGAGGAGTAGCATGATGGACAGAAGAAGAGAAAGGAGGGAGTAGCATGAGGAAGGGAGGAGTAGCATGATGGACAGAAGGAGAGACAGGAGGGAGTAGCATGAGGAAGGGAGGGAGTAGCATGAGGAAGGAGGGAGTAGCATGATGGACAGAAGGAGAGACAGGAGGGAGTAGCATGAGGAAGGAGGGAGTAGCATGACGGGATGAGGAAGGGGAGGAGAGAATGGAGTAGACAGAAGGAGAGACAGGGAGGGAGTAGCATGAGGAAGGGAGGGAGCAGAGGAAGAGAGGGAGTAGCATGACGGACAGAAGGAGAGACAGGGAGGGAGTAGCATGAGGAAGGGAGGGAGTAGCATGACGGACAGAAGGAGAGACAGGGAGGGAGTAGCATGAGGGACAGAAGGAGAGACAGGGAGAGAGTAGCATGATGGACAGAAGGAGAGAAAGGGAGGGAGTAGCATGAAGGAGGAGGAGAGAGGAGGAAGGGAGGGAGTAGCATGAGGAGGACAGAAGGAGAGACAGGAGGAGTAGCATGAGGAAGGGAGGGAGTAGCATGATGGACAGAAGGAGAGACAGGGAGGAGAGCAAAGGACGGAGGGAGGAGTAGCATGAGGAAGGGAGGAGAAAGATGAGGAAGGGAGGGAGGAGCATGATGGACAGAAGGAGAGACAGGAGGAGAGACAGAGGAAGGAGGGAGTAGCATGATGGACAGAAGGAGAGAAAGGGAGGGAGTAGCATGAGGAAGGGAGGGAGTAGCATGATGGACAGAAGGAGAGACAGGGAGGGAGTAGCATGACGGACAGAAGGAGAGACAGGGAGGGAGTAGCATGAGGAAGGGAGGGAGTAGCATGAGGAAGGGAGGGAGTAGCATGACGGACAGAAGGAGAGACAGGGAGGAGTAGCATGATGGACAGAAGGAGAGACAGGAGGGAGTAGCATGACGGACAGAAGGAGAGACAGGAGGAGTAGCATGAGAAAGGAGGAGATGGACGGACAGAAGGAGAGACAGGGAGTAGCATGAGGAGAATGAGGAGGGAGTAGCATGATGGACAGAAGGAGAGACAGGGAGGGAGTAGCATGAGGAAGGGAGGGAGTAGCATGAGGAAGGGAGGGAGTAGCATGAGGAAGGGAGGGAGTAGCATGACGGACAGAAGGAGAGACAGGGAGGGAGTAGCATGATGGACAGAAGGAGAGACAGGGAGGGAGTAGCATGACGGACAGAAGGAGAGACAGGGAGGGAGTAGCATGAGAAAGGGAGGGAGTAGCATGATGGACAGAAGGAGAGACAGGGAGAGAGTACCATGAGCACGGGAGGGAGTAGCATGATGGACAGAAGGAGAGACAGGGATGGAGTAGCATGAGGAAGGGAGGGAGTAGCATGAGGAAGGGAGGGAGTAGCATGATGGACAGAAGGAGAGACAGGGAGGGAGTAGCATGAGGAAGGGAGGGAGTAGCATGAGGAAGGGAGGGAGTAGCATGACGGACAGAAGGAGAGACTGGGAGGGAGTAGAATGAGGAAGGGAGGGAGTAGCATGAGGAAGGGAGGGAGTAGCATGACGGACAGAAGGAGAGACAGGGAGGGAGTAGCATGAGGAAGGGAGGGAGTAGCATGAGGAAGGGAGGGAGTAGCATGATGGACAGAAGGAGAGACAGGAGGAGGAAGGGAGGGAGTAGCATGAGGAAGGGAGGGAGTAGCATGACGGACAGAAGGAGAGACAGGGAGGGAGTAGCATGACGGACAGAAGGAGAGACTGGGAGGGAGTAGCATGAGGAAGGGAGGGAGTAGCATGAGGAAGGGAGGGAGTAGCATGACGGACAGAAGGAGAGACAGGGAGGGAGTAGCATGATGGACAGAAGGAGAGACAGGGAGGGAGTAGCATGACGGACAGAAGGAGAGACAGGGAGGGAGTAGCATGAGAAAGGGAGGGAGTAGCATGATGGACAGAAGGAGAGACAGGGAGAGAGTACCATGAGCACGGGAGGGAGTAGCATGATGGACAGAAGGAGAGACAGGGAGGGAGTAGCATGAGGAAGGGAGGGAGTAGCATGAGGAAGGGAGGGAGTAGCATGATGGACAGAAGGAGAGACAGGGAGGGAGTAGCATGACGGACAGAAGGAGAGACAGGGAGGGAGTAGCATGATGGACAGAAGGAGAGACAGGGAGGGAGTAGCATGAGGAAGGGAGGGAGTAGCATGATGGACAGAAGGAGAGACAGGGAGGGAGTAGCATGACGGACAGAAGGAGAGACAGGGAGGGAGTACCATGATGGACAGAAGGAGAGACAGGGAGGGAGTACCATGATGGACAGAAGGAGAGACAGGGAGGGAGTAGCATGAGGAAGGGAGGGAGTAGCATGAGGAAGGGAGGGAGTAGCATGATGGACAGAAGGAGAGACAGGGAGGGAGTAGCATGAGGAGGGGAGGGAGTAGCATGATGGACAGAAGGAGAGAAAGGGAGGGAGTAGCATGAGGAAGGGAGGGAGTAGCATGAGGAAGGGAGGGAGTAGCATGATGGACAGAAGGAGAGAAAGGGAGGGTGTAGCATGAGGAGAGGAGGGAGTAGCATGAGGAAGGGAGGTAGTAGCATGATGGACAGAAGGAGAGAAAGGGAGGGAGTAGCATGAGGAGGGGAGGGAGTAGCATGATGGACAGAAGGAGAGAAAGAGAGGGAGTAGCATGAGGAGGGGAGGGAGTAGCATGACGGACAGAAGGAGAGAAAGGGAGGGAGTAGCATGAGGAGCGGAGGGAGTAGATGAGGAAGGGAGGTAGTAGCATGATGGACAGAAGGAGAGAAAGGGAGGGAGTAGCATGAGGAGGGGAGGGAGTAGCATGATGGACAGAAGAAGAGAAAGGGAGGGAGTAGCATGAGGAAGGGAGGGAGTAGCATGACGGACAGAAGGAGAGACAGGGAGGGAGTAGCATGAGGAAGGGAGGGCGTAGCATGAGGAAGGGAGGGAGTAGCATGATGGACAGAAGGAGAGACAGGGAGGGAGTAGCATGAGGAAGGGAGGGCGTAGCATGAGGAAGGGAGGGAGTAGTATGACGGACAGAAGGAGAGACAGGGAGGGAGTAGCATGACGAAGGGAGGGAGTAGCATGAGGAAGAGAGGGAGTAGCATGACGGACAGAAGGAGAGACAGGGAGGGAGTAGCATGAGGAAGGGAGGGAGTAGCATGACGGACAGAAGGAGAGACAGGGAGGGAGTAGCATGAGGGACAGAAGGAGAGACAGGGAGAGAGTAGCATGATGGACAGAAGGAGAGACAGGGAGGGAGTAGCATGAGGAAGGGAGGGAGTAGCATGAGGAAGGGAGGGAGTAGTATGACGGACAGAAGGACAGACAGGGAGGGAGTAGCATGAGGAGGGGAGGGAGTAGCATGATGGACAGAAGGAGAGACAGGGAGGGAGTAGCATGAGAAGGAGGGAGTAGCATGAGGAAGGAGGAGTAGCATGAGGAAGGAGGGAGAAGATGACACAGAAGGAGAGACAGGGAGGGAGTAGCATGAGGAAGTGAGGGAGTAGCATGATGGACAGAAGGAGAGAAAGGGAGGGAGTAGCATGAGGAAGGGAGGGAGTAGCATGATGGACAGAAGGAGAGACAGAGGGAGCAGCATGAGGACAGAAGGAGAAGGAGGAGACAGGGAGGGAGTAGCATGAGGAAGGGAGGGAGTAGCATGAGGAAGGGAGGGAGGAGGAGAATGACATGACGGACAGAAGGAGAGACAGGGAGGGAGTAGCATGATGGACAGAAGGAGAGACAGGGAGGGAGTAGCATGACGGACAGAAGGAGAGACAGGAGGAGTAGCATGAGAAAGGGAGGGAGTAGCATGATGGACAGAAGGAGAGACAGGGAGAGAGTAGCATGAGGAGGGAGTAGCATGATGGACAGAAGGAGAGACAGGAGGGAGTAGCATGAGGAAGGGAGGGAGTAGCATGAGGAAGGGAGGGAGTAGCATGATGGTCAGAAGGAGAGACAGGGAGGGAGTAGCATGATGGACAGAAGGAGAGACAGGGAGGGAGTACCATGATGGACAGAAGGAGAGACAGGGAGGGAGTAGCATGAGGAAGGGAGGGAGTAGCATGAGGAAGGGAGGGAGTAGCATGATGGACAGAAGGAGAGACAGGGAGGGAGTAGCATGACGGACAGAAGGAGAGACTGGGAGGGCGTAGCATGAGGAGGGGAGGGAGTAGCATGATGGACAGAAGGAGAGACAGGGAGGGAGTAGCATGACGAAGGGAGGGAGTAGCATGAGGAAGGGAGGGAGTAGCATGAGGAAGGGAGGGAGTAGTATGACGGACAGAAGGACAGACAGGGAGGGCGTAGCATGAGGAGGGGAGGGAGTAGCATGATGGACAGAAGGAGAGACAGGGAGGGAGTAGCATGACGAAGGGAGGGAGTAGCATGAGGAAGGGAGGGAGTAGCATGAGGAGGGGAGGGAGTAGCATGATGGACAGAAGGAGAGACAGGGAGAGAGTAGCATGAGGAAGGGAGGGAGTAGCATGACGGACAGAAGGAGAGACTGGGAGGGAGTAGAATGAGGAAGGGAGGGAGTAGCATGAGGAAGGGAGGGAGTAGCATGACGGACAGAAGGAGAGACAGGGAGGGAGTAGCATGACGGACAGAAGGAGAGACTGGGAGGGAGTAGCATGACGGACAGAAGGAGAGACTGGGAGGGAGTAGCATGAGGAAGGGAGGGAGTAGCATGAGGAAGGGAGGGAGTAGCATGACGGACAGAAGGAGAGACAGGGAGGGAGTAACATGAGGAAGGGAGGGAGTAGCATGATGGACAGAAGGAGAGACAGGGAGGGAGTAGCATGAGAAAGGGAGGGAGTAACATGAGGAAGGGAGGGAGTAGCATGACGGACAGAAGGAGAGACAGGGAGGGAGTAGCCTGAGAAAGGGAGGGAGTAGCATGATGGACAGAAGGAGAGACAGGGAGAGAGTAGCATGAGCACGGGAGGGAGTAGCATGATGGACAGAAGGAGAGACTGGGAGGGAGTAGCATGAGGAAGGGAGGGAGTAGCATGAGGAAGGGAGGGAGTAGCATGACGGACAGAAGGAGAGACTGGGAGGGAGTAGCATGAGGAAGGGAGGGAGTAGCATGAGGAAGGGAGGGAGTAGCATGACGGACAGAAGGAGAGACAGGGAGGGAGTAGCATGAGGGACAGAAGGAGAGACAGGGAGGGAGTAGCATGATGGACAGAAGGAGAGACAGGAGGGAGATGCATGAGGAAGGAGGGAGTGCATGATGGACAGAAGGAGAGACAGGGAGGGAGCATGAGGAAGGGAGGGAGTAGCATGATGGACAGAAGGAGAGACATGAAGGAGTAGCATGAGGAAGAGGAGGAGTAGCATGACGGAAGGAGAGAGACAGGGAGTAGCATGAGGAAGGGAGGGAGAGCATGAGGAAGGGAGGGAGTAGCATGATGGACAGAAGGAGAGACAGGGAGGGAGTAACATGAGGAGGGGAGGGAGTAGCATGATGGACAGAAGGAGAGACAGGGAGGGAGGGAGTAGCATGAGGAAGGGAGGGAGTAGCATGAGGAAGGGAGGGAGTAGCATGACGGACAGAAGGAGAGACAGGGAGGGAGTAGCATGAGGAAGGGAGGGAGTAGCATGATGGACAGAAGGAGAGACAGGGAGGGAGTAGCATGAGGAAGGGAGGGAGTAGCATGATGGACAGAAGGAGAGACAGGGAGGGAGTAGCATGAGGAAGGGAGGGAGTAATATGACGGACAGAAGGAGAGACAGGGAGGGAGTAGCATGAGGAAGGGAGGGAGTAGCATGAGGAAGGGAGGGAGTAGCATGACAGACAGAAGGAGAGACAGGGAGGGAGTAGCATGAGGAAGGGAGGGAGTAGCATGATGGACAGAAGGAGAGACAGGAAGGGATTAGCATGACGGATAGAAGGAGAGACAGGAAGGGAGTAATATGACGGACAGAAGAAGAGACAGGGAAGGAGTAGCATGATGGACAGAAGGAGAGACAGGGAGGGAGTAGCATGAGGAAGGGAGGGAGTAACATGAGGAAGGGAGGGAGTAACATGAGGAAGGGAGGGAGTAGCATGAGGAGGGGAGGGAGTAGCATGACGGACAGAAGGAGAGACAGGGAGGGAGTAGCATGATGGGCAGAAGGAGAGACAGGGAGGGAGTAGCATGAGGAAGGGAGGGAGTAACATGAGGAAGGCAGGGAGTAACATGAGGAAGGGAGGGAGTAGCATGAGGAGGGGAGGGAGTAGCATGACGGACAGAAGGAGAGACAGGGAGGGAGTAGCATGAGGAAGGGAGGGAGTAACATGAGGAAGGGAGGGAGTAACATGAGGAAGGGAGGGAGTAGCATGATGGACAGAAGGAGAGACAGGGAGGGAGTAACATGAGGAAGGGAGGGATTAACATGAGGAAGGGAGGGAGTAACATGAGGAAGGGAGGGAGTAGCATGATGGACAGAAGGAGAGACAGGGAGGGAGTAGCATGAGGAAGGGAGGGAGTAGCATGATGGACAGAAGGAGAGACATGAAGGGAGTAGCATGAGGGAGGGAGGGAGTAGCATGACGGACAGAAGGAGAGACAGGGAGTAGCATGAGGAAGGGAGGGAGTACCATGAGGAACGGAGGGAGTAGCATGAGGAAGGGAGGGAGTAGCATGACGGACAGAAGGAGAGACAGGAAGGGAGTAGCATGATGGACAGAAGGAGAGACAGGGAGGGAGGGAGTAGCATGAGGAAGGGTGGGAGTAGCATGAGGAAGGGAGGGAGTAGCATGAGGAGGGGAGGGAGTAGTATGACGGACAGAAGGAGAGACAGGGAGGGAGGGAGTAGCATGAGGAAGGGAGGGAGTAGCATGACGGACAGAAGGACAGACAGGGAGGGAGTAGCATGAGGAGGGGAGGGAGTAACATGAGGAGGGGAGGGAGTAGCATGATGGACAGACGGAGAGACAGGGAGGGAGTAGCATGAGGAGGGGAGGGAGTAGTATGAGGAGGGGAGGGGGTAGCATGACGGACAGAAGGAGAGACAGGGAGGGAGTAGCATGAGGAGGGGAGGGAGTAGTATGACGGACAGAAGGAGAGACAGGGAGGGAGTAGCATGATGGACAGAAGGAGAGACAGGGAGGGGAGTAGCATGAGGAAGGGAGGGAGTAGCATGACGGTGGGATCCTATGCTTGCTGTGCTATATTTAGCTTGTTTTGCCATATAACCGGAATCTGCATGGCAGAGGCATACACGTTCACGCACGAACACACAGACGCACATGCACGCACATAGGCACACACACACACACACACACACACACTTCACATAGTCTTGTACAACTAACTTTGTGGGGACACACAATTCAGTCCCATTCAAAATCCTATTTTCCCTAACCCTAACCTTAGACCAAAAACCTAACCTTAACCATAACTCTAGCTCCTAACCCTAAAACTAACCCTAGCTCCAATTCTAACCCTGACACTTATTCTAACCTTAGCCCTAAACCCCCTGGAAATAGCATTTGACCTTGTGGGTACTCACAAAATGTCCCCAGTTGGTCAAATTTGTGTTTGTTTTTTACACACACACACAGAGAGCGAGAGATTGAGGATCATTCACACACACAGAGATATTCATACATACCCACACAAACATGACCTTGTGTGTGTGTCTGTGTGTATTCGTGCTAACATATTCACTCATATATCATTAGATGAGAGTATCATCAGATGAGAAGCAGTGTCCAGTGTCATGGTCAGTGTCTAATGGTCAATCAGCAACTCTCTCTCTCTCTCTCTGTCTCTCTCTCTCTCTCTCTCTCTCTCTCTCTCTGTGTGTGTTCAGTGTCTAATGGTCAATCAGCATCTCTCTCTCTCTCTCTCTCTCTCTCTCTCTCTCTCTCTCCTCTCTCTCCTCTCTCTCTCTCTCTCCCTTCCCTCTCTCTCTCTCTCTCTCCTCTCGCCTCTCTCTCTCTCTCTCTTCCTCTCTCTTCTCTCTCTCTCTCTCTCCTCTCTCTCTCTCTCTCTCTCTCTTCCTCTCCTCCTCTCTCTCTCTCTCTCTCTCTCTCTCTCTCTCTCTCTCTCCTCTCTCTCTCTCCCTCTCCACTCTCTTTCCTCTCCTCACTCTCTCTCTCTCTTTCTCTCTCTCTCACTCTTTCTCTCACTCTCTCTCTTTTCTCTCTCTCTCACTGTGTGTTCAGTGTCTAGTGCAGGGATAGGCAACCCTGGTCCTGGAATGCCGAAGAAACCACATCGGGAAAAGTGTTAAGCAATTTAGGTCCAGAAAACTGATTTTCACCAAGTCAAACGAATGTGTAAGAGATTTCCCGATGCTTTTATCTAAACCAAAGTAGATCATTTTAAGATTGTTCTGTACATCAGTTGGGGTCTCTATAAGCTTCAATATGAGATCCTAAACCTGGCATGAAAGTGCATCCTTGTAGTCAAAATATTTGCCAATGGCCATGGGGTAAGTTGAGCCAATGGTTGAGCCAATGGTTGAGCCAATGACAAGTTGAGCAAAGTGCTTTCTTCCCAGGTGTAATGCAAGGCTTATCGCAGGGCCTAGCACATGTTAAAAGGCTTATCGCAGGGCCTAGCACATGTTAAAAGGCTTATCGCAGGGCCTAGCACATGTTAAAAGGCTTATCGCAGGGCCTAGCACATGTTAAAAGGCTTATCGCAGGGCCTAGCACATCGCAGGGCCTGCACATGTTAAAAGGCTTATCGCAGGGCCTAGCACATGTTAAAAGGCTTATCGCAGGGCCTAGCACATGTTAAAAGGCTTATCGCAGGGCCTAGCACATGTTAAAAGGCTTATCGCAGGGCCTAGCACATGTTAAAAGTGTTTAAGGACAAAGTGTTTGTTAGGTGTTTAAAGATGCTTAAAGTGATTAAAATGACAAAATAGAGATTGTGTTTAATTGTATTTGGGAAATAAAGAAAGACGTTGTTTTGAAAAGGTAGTGGTCAATTTTCCTTCAGTACAAACATTTGTAGGCCACTTAACCTACCCTGTCCTGTGGCTCAACTTATCCAATATACTACTTTCTTTGGACTATGTTATGTTTTGTTTGTGCTATGTTTTAAAACTGTAATATTTTAAAAAATGTGGATTATTTCCAGGAATACACAACATTCTGAAATATACATCGCATTCAGAAAGTATTCAGATCCCTTGACTGTTTCCACATTTTGTTACATTACAGCCTTATTCTAAAATATATTTGTTTTTTCCCCCTCATCAATACATCATAAATGACAAAGCAAAAACAGGTTTTTAGGCATGTTTGCAAATGTATAAAATATATATATATAAATGATCACATTTACATAAGTGTTCAGACCCTTTATGACACTTACAAGCAAGGAACACCTGTATCCGGGGAGTTTCTCCCATCTCTCTCTGCAGATCCTCTCAAGCTCTGTCAGGTTGGATGGGGAGCGTTGCTGCACATCTATCTTCAGGTCTCTCCAGAGATGTCAAATCCAATCAAATTTATTTTGTCACATACACATGGTTATCAAGTGTTAATGCAAGTGTAGCGAAATGCTTGTGCTTCTAGTTCCGACCATGCAGTAATATCTAACAAAGTAATATAACCTAACAATTTCACAACAACTACCTTATACACACAAGTGTAAAGGAATGAATACGAATATGTACATAACAATATATGAATGAGTGATGGCCAAACGGCAAGATGCAGTAGATGGTATAGAGTACAGTATATACATATGAGATGAGTGATGTAGGGTAAGTAAACATTATATAATATAAAGTGGCTAGTGATAAAATGCTTACATCAATTTTTCCATTATTAAAGTGGCTGGAGTTGAGTCAGTGTGTTGGCAGCAGCCACTCAATGTTAGTGGTGGCTGTTTCAACAATCTGATCGTCTTGAGATAGAAGCTGTTTTTCAGCCTCTCGGTCCCAGCTTTGATGCACCTGTACTGACCTCGCCTTCTGGATGATAGCGGGGTGAACAGGCAGTGGCTCGGGTGGCTGTTGTCCTTGATGATCTTTTTGGCCTTCCCGTGACATCGGGTGGTATAGGTGTCCTGGAGGGCAGGTAGTTTGCCCCCGGTGATGTGTTGTGCAGACCGCACCACCCTCTGGAGAGCCTTACGGTGACAAGCCAAATTTCTTCAGTCTCCTGAGGTTCAAGAGGCTCTGCTGCACCTTCTTCACCACACTGTCTGTGTGGGTGGACCATTTCAGTTTGTCTGTGATGTTTACGCCGAGGAACTTAAAACTCTCCACTCTCTCCACTACTGTAGATAGGGGGCTGCTCCCTCTGCTGTTTCCTGAAGTCCACAATCATCTCCTTAGTTTTGTTGACGTTGAGTGTGAGGTTATTTTCCTGACACCACACTCCGAGGGCCCTCACCTCCTCCCTGTAGGCCGTCTCGTCGTTGTTGTTAATCAAGCCTAACACTGTAGTGTCGTCCGCAAACTTGATGATTGAGTTGGAGGCGTGCATGGCCACGCAATCGTGGGTGAACAGGGAGTACAGGAGAGGGCTGAGAACGCACCCTCGTGGGGCCCCAGTGTTGAGGATCAGCGGGGTGGAGATGTTGTTACCTACCATCACCACCTGGGGGCGGCCTGTCAGGAAGTCCAGGACCTAGCTGCACAGGGAGGGGTCGAGACGAGTTTGGAGGGTACTATGGTGTTAAATGCTGAGCTGTAATCGATGAACAGCATTCTTACATAGATATTCCTCTTGTCCAGATGGGTTAGGGCAGTGTGCTGTGTGATGGCGATTGCGTCGTCTGTGGACCTATTGGGGCAGTAAGCAAATTGGAGTGGGTCTAGGTGTCAGGTAGGGTGGAGGTGATATGGTCCTTGACTAGTCTCTCAACGCACTTCATGATGACGGAAGTGAGTGCTATGGGGCGATAGTCATTTAGCTCAGTTACCTTAGCTTTTTTTGGAACAGGAACAATGGTGGCCATCTTGAAGCAGGTGGGAACAGCAGACTGGGATAAGGTTTGATTGAATATGTCCGTAAACACACCAGCCAGCTGGTCTGCGCATGCTCTGAGGACGCGGCTGGGGATGCCGTCTGGGCCTGCAGCCTTGCGAGGGTTAACACGTTTGCTACAGTGAAGGCCCGCAGGTTTTGGTAGCGGACCGTGCAAGGCATGGTGACGGGGCAAAAAAGTTATTTAGTCTGCCTGGGAGCAAGACATCATGGTCCGTGACTGGGCTGGGTTTCTTCTTGTAGTCCGTGATTGACTGTAGACCCTGCCACATACCTCTCGTGTCTGAGCCATTGAATTGCGACTCTACTTTGTCTCTATACTGACGCATAGCTTGTTTGATTGCTTTGCGGAGGGAATAGCTACACTGTTTGTATTCGGTCATGTTTCCGGTCACCTTGCCCTGATTAAAAGCAGTGGTTCGCTCGTTCAGTTTCACAGGAATGCTGCCATCAATACACGGTTTCTGGTTGGGGAATGTTTTAATAGACGCTGTGGGTACAACATCACCGATGCACTTGTGAGTAAACTCGCACACCGAATCAACGTATTCGGCAATGTTGTTGTTCGCCGCAATTAGGAACATATCCCAGTCCACGTGATCGAAGCAATCTTGAAGCGTGAATCCGATTGGTCGGACCAGCGTTGAACAGACCTGAGCGGGGCAGCTTCCTGTTTTAGTTTCTGTCTATAGGCTGGGAGCAACAAAATGTAGTCGTGGTCAGATCTTTCCCGAAGTCTCGTTAATCATAAGGCCCCGCCCTTCTTCTTACGAAAAAATGCTTGTTTCTGTCGGCGCGACGGGTTAAGATGTCAGGTGGCGGTACCGACTCAGAAAGCGTGTCTTGAGTGAGCCATGTTTCCGTGAAACAAAGAACGTTACAGTCTCGGATGTCTCTCTGGAATGCTACCCTTGCTCGGATTTCGTCTACCTTGTTGTCAAGAGACAGGACATTGGCGAGTAGTAGCGGTGTGCGATGTGGGTCTACGGAGCCTGACCAGAAGACCACTCCGTCTGCCCCTTCTTCTACGGCGTCGTTATTTTGGGTCGCCGGCTGGGATCCGATCCTGTCCTGGGTGGTAGGCCAAACAGAGGATCCGCTTCGGGAAAGTCGTATTCTTGGTTGTAATGTTGGTGAGTTGACGTTGCTTTTATATCCAATAGTTCCTCCAGACTGTATGTAATAAAACCTAAGATTACCTGGGGTAACAATGTAAGAAATAACCCAGAGAAAAAAAAATACTGCATAGATTCATCGAGCGCTCTGGAGGAGGCTTTCATCAAGGATCTCTGTACCTTGTTCTGTTCATTTTTCCCTCGATCCTCCGTTCACCTTTCCCTTGATCCTGACTAGTCTCCCAGTCCCTGCCACTGAAAAAACATCCCCACAGCATGATGTTGCCACCACCATGCTTCACCTTAGGATGGTGTCAGGTTTCTTCCAGAAGCTTGGCATTCAGTCCAAAGAGTTCAATATTGGTTTCATCTGACCAGAGAATCTTGTTTCTCAGGGTCTGAAACTCCTTTAGGAGCCTTTAGACAAACTCCAAGCGGACTGTCATGTGCCTTTTACTGAGGAGTGGCTTCCGTCTGGCCACTCTACTTTAAAGGCCTAATTGGTGGAGTGCTGCAGAGATGATTATCATTCTGGAAGGTTCTCCCATCTCCACAGAGGAATTCTGGAGCTCTGTCAGAGTAACCAGTGGATTCTTGTTCACCTCCTGGACAAGGCCCTTCTCCCCCAATTGCTCAGTCTGGCCGGGCGGCCAGATCTAGTAAAGAGTCTTGTGGTGGTTCCAAACTTCATCCATTTAAGAATGCTGGAGGCCACTGTGTTCTTGGGGACCTTCAATGCTCCAGACATTTTCTTATACCCTTCCCCAGATCTGTGCCTCGACACAATCCTGTCTCGGCACTATACAGACAATTCATTCAACCTCTCACGGCTTGGGTTTTGCTCTGACATGCACTGTCAACTCTGGGACCTTAGACAGGTGTGTGCCTTTCCAAATCATGTCCAATCAAATGAATTTACCACAAGTGGACTCCAATCAAGTTGTAAGAACATCTCAAGGATGATAAATGGAAACAGGACGCACCTGAGCTCAATTTCGAGTCTCATAGCAAAGCGTCTGAATATACATTGCTCAAAAAAATAAAGGGAACACTAATATAACACATCCTAGATCTGAATGAATGAAATATTCTTATTAAATACTTTTTTCTTTACATAGTTGAATGTGCTGACAACAAAATCACACAAAAATTATCAATGGAAATTAAATGTATCAACCCATGGAGGGCTGGATTTGGAGTCACACTCGAAATTAAAGTGGAAAACCACACTACAGGCTGATCCAACTTTGATGTAATGTCCTTAAAACAAGTCAAAATGAGGCTCTGTAGTGTGTGTGGCCTCCACGTGCCTGTATGACCTCCCTACAACATCCGGGCATGCTCCTGATGTGGTGGCGGATGGTCTCCAGAGGGATCTCCTCCCAGACCTGGACTAAAGCATCCGCCAACTCCTGGACAGTCTGTGGTGCAATGTGGCATTGGTGGATGGAGCGAGACATGATGTCCCAGATGTGCTCAATTAGATTCAGGTCTGGGGAACGGGCGGGCCAGTCCATAGCGTCAATGCCTTTCTCTTGCAGGAACTGCTGACACACTCATTAGGAGGAACCCAGGGCCAACCGCACCAGCATATGGTCTCACAAGGGGAGAGGATCTCATCTCGGTACCTAATGGCAGTCAGGCTATCTCTGGCGAGCACATGGAGGGCTGTGCGGCCCCCCAAAGAAATGCCACCCCACACCATGACTGACCCACCGCCAAACCGGTCATGCTGGAGGATGTTGCAGGCAGCAGAATGTTCTCCACAGCGTCTCCAGACTCTGTCACATGTGCTCAGTTTGAACCTGCTTTCATCTGTGAAGAGCACAGGGCGCCAGTGGCGAATTTGACAATCTTGGTGTTCTCTGGCAAATGCCAAACGTCCTGCACGGTGTTGGGCTGTAAGCACAACCCCCACCTGTGGACGTCGGGCCCTCATACCACCCTCATGGAGTCTGTTTCTGACCGTTTGAGCAGACACATGCACATTTGTGGCTTGCTGGAGGTCATTTTGCAGGGCTCTGGCAGTGCTCCTCCTGATCCTCCTTGCACAAAGGCGGAGGTAGCGGTCCTGCTGCTGGGTTGTTGCCCTCCTACAGCCTCCTCCACGTCTCCTGATGTACTGGCCTGTCTCCTGGTAGCGCCTCCATGCTCTGGACACTACGCTGACAGACACAGCAAACCTTCTTGCCACAGCTCGCATTGATGTGCCATCCTGGATGAGCTGCACTACCTGAGCCACTTGTGTGGGTTGTAGACTCCGTCTCATGCTACCACTAGAGTGAAAGCACCGCCAGCATTCAAAAGTGACCAAAACATCAGCCAGGAAGCATAGGAACTGAGAAGTGGTCTGTGGTCACCACCTGCAGAACCACTCCTTTATTGGGGGTGTCTTGCTAATTGCCTATAATTTCCACCTGTTGTCTATTCCATTTGCACAACAGCATGTGAAATTTATTGTCAATCAGTGTTGCTTCCACAGAAGTG